>NC_092211.1:91297549-91316552 GCF_043381705.1 Parasteatoda tepidariorum | reverse complement strand
AACATTAGGAGGTTCGTCACCTGCATACATCCCACTAGTTTATTTCAAAATTGGCGAGTCACACTTCCCTAGTTTCCCTTGTAAGTACATGAAAATCTGATCATTAGAATGAAAGTTATTCAGGATATCTTTTTTATTTTGCATACTGTACATGAATATTTCCAATAAATCATGACTATAATATATTCCCTGACAAGTAAAGTAAACTAATTATAATTTACAAAAACTATAAATGTTTGTTTCAATGATTTAATAATTTTTTCAATCAATCAAAAATTTAATAAGGTTACTATTCAACATTTAGTACAGTTATCAGAATAAATTTCCTAATTGCATATTATTTTATTATGTTATAATAGTTTTAGTATGTTTGCATTCTAATCTATGCAACTGAGCATCAATCAAACAAATGGTTTTGAATTTCAGTTTAATTTATACAAAATTGAAAAAAAGGAACTTAGAATTCAGAGAACTTCAAAACTATTTTTTCGTAATCATGTGCTTTGGGGAAAAAATAAGTTAAAATGTGATTAATTGAAAATTGCTTTTACAAATAATGAATGAGATGATTGTTATGTGCTTTATAAATATATATATATAATATATATATATATAAGATGATTTTTTTTGTATTTTTATTTTCATTAATTAAACAAATATAAGTTGCAATTTTGCACATTCTTATTTATAATTCTTTAATATTTTCTACACCAAAATTTGACTTTATGTTGGTAATTGTCAAAACTGAAAAAGTTTAATGTCAAAATAATTCAAAAGCATAATTGATTAAACACTTGTATGTATGTTTATTTATAAATGCTTCATATTTATAATAGCTTATAATTATTGTTACCCGAAATTTTTTTTTTTCACATGGTGGTTTAAACCGTCAATTGTCAAAAACTTGCCAACTCTGGTTTAAGTGCATGTGCGTGTGTGATACTTTTGTATTGTTGAAATTAAACATTTTGGCACTCTAGTTCAAGTAATCAAGGAAAAATTAGACTTTCATGTATTAGTTGTTATAATGGAAGGCTTGCTGTAATGGGGGTCTTTCTAAAAGATGGCATTTATATACATTAGATATCATATTATGTGTTTTTAGAGATCTATGAATGTTACTAAATATGTATTTATCACATTATTTTACATTTTTAGAGATCTAAGAGAGAATGATTATGATAAATTTACTGCTGATGAGCTTTTAGGATTGCTAAAATTAAATGACTTGTGAGTATTTATATCTACTACTATTTTTATTGTTAATATTATTTGAATTATATAATATAGCTTGTAAAGCAAAAATAGCTTGTGTCCTGAGTGTTTTTTTTTTTTTTTTTTTTGTGGTTTTTATTGTGCTTTGGTATTATTACATTTTGGAGGCTGTTAAAAACCTTTCAGGAGCTATCGAACTATCACGCAAGCGCCTTAAGATAAAAGGGTTTGTGATTTGCTTTTTTCTTCTTTTTTTTCTTCTTTTTTTTCCTGACAAGTACTTATTAGCAATGCAGTTTTTGTTAAAATTGAAACAAGATATATTTAGCTTGCAAAAATTTCAAATTTTATTATACTGATTAGATTTAGCAAAATTAAAAGGTGAAAAAAAATTAATAAAATGAATTAAAATTTAAATTTTGTTTTATATAAAGTTACAGCTAAGGTTTCATTACAGTCAAAGTTAAAACAGAAACAAGGGGTGTTGTAATTTTTCTCTTTTATGACAAGGGAGAAGGGGAAATCTAAAAGTGCCAAAAGAGTATACTTACGGATAAATTTATTTTAAGAACGTTAGCATTTGTTTATAATAATTAAGAAAAATTCGTCTCATAATCAGACCCTTACATTTAAATTTATTTTCATTATATACAAATCAATGACCAGCATTGAAGAACTGGAAAATAAAAAGTTCAATGACAGTTTTAAATAGTAATTGCTTCTGAAAATGTAATTACTGTCCCTTATGACACATAGATGCTTTAAAAACACATTGCGAAAATATTTTTTTCTATGGATCAATAATAAGTAAATATGGGAAAGAATTTTGAATAATGTTTAATTAATAATTTAATTAATATTTTTTAAGAATTAATATCTAGAATTTTGAAGACATTAAGAATTTTCATTTGAATTTTTACTTCATTTTAAAAACATGTTTGCATCTTTTATATTACATTAAGACCAGATTTTGTAAGCCAACACATTATAATATAAAGCCAAAACTCTTGTTTGTTATTTTAAAATTTGTTTTTGTATACCGGGACAGTAATTATAAAAAAGGACAAATATGATAATAAATTAGGTAAGCAACAATTTTTCATTTTATTACACCATTGTTAATTACTTAAAATCATATTAAATATTATTTATTTTTCATTTTAAAATAGAATTTTTATATTTCATCTTAATTGCTTTTAGAAATGGGTAGAAATCTGCCTTGGTGATATTTTTTAAATGACATGTTTAATTTTTTTTTTTTTTTTCTGTGCATCTTGTGAATGTCACCAAAAAACTTTTCATCCAAAAATCCAATAAAAATTTAACTTTTTAATTTTGTGAAAGTTTTAATTTTGAACTTTTTTTATCACTTATATTTGTACAATTGATCTAAAATTAAGAAGGAGTAACTATAACTGAAATTGCAAATTTGTATAAAAAATACAATTTTTTTAAAGAAGTAATAATCTGAAATACATTAAAACATATTAAAATGGAATTTTAAAATCCATATGGATACCTACAGCAATAACTGCCAACAAACAATCGAAAAGTCACTTAGATTTATGATAAAATGTATAGTAATAATGTCATAACATAAATAATAAGGTTTTGAAAAATCTCTGAAAATCCATAGTGATAGAAAAATTATATTGATTTAAGATAGAATTTACGCAAAATGGACAAAATTCTAAAAAGAAAGAAAACTAGATTTTTTATTAGGTCCAGTTACAGCCAGGAGCTGCAGATCAAAATCTGGAGGGCTGCATATAGCCCTGCAGGTTTAGAATCCCTAGTGTAGATCAATTAGACACCTGAAGTCTTAAAATATAATGATAAATAATTTAGCAAAAAAATATATTAGAGACTCCATCATCAAAATTCTATGATATTTTATTCCATTTTGTTAAAGAAAATATTAGATTGAGCAAAACACTGACTTTTCTACAATACTGATGCATTGACATCAGAGATACCGTAATTTCGCACGTATTGTCCGCAGACCCGATTTTATATTTAAAGAATTTCAAAAATCACCGGATAGTCCACACCACCGGATAGTCCGCGGACTATGCGTCCGAAATTACGTTACTTTAATACGGAAACATTAATGTATTTTAGAAACAAAGAACTAAGTATTAATAGAAAAAAGTACTTACTAATATACCTTCAGAAATAAAACGCTAAATACAAATAAAAAGCAGTGCTTACTAATTAATCATATTTTAATTAATTACACATTCTACTACATTAACGAAAACCTTCAAGGTCAACGTTGTCGAAGATGAAAGACAAGATACGAAAACAAAATACTCTGCAATGTGCTATCCTCGTGATAAGTGGTAATGAAATGTGAATATGTTAAAACAAAACTAAAATAGTATAAACTAAACAAAAATATTATCAAAAAAAAATATTAATAAAACAAAAACGCATCAGAATTGAAGATAAAACGATTTTAAAAAAAATAATAATAAGTTGAGGAAGATGATCGAAATCAGACAGAAATATAAGCAATGAGAAAAACAAGAAATAAATAAAAAACGCTCTCCCAAGCATTTAAAACAATTTTCTATTTTTAGCAATTCCTCCCTCTATTTTTGTTTCTCAAATCAGGTTTTTTTTTTTTTTTTTTAAATAACTCCGCCTAGGATGGTCTTTCTTTTATCCCCTGTCTAAAATTCTCACACACTTTGCTTTTTCCCCTCTTCACTGACCCTCAGTTGAAAGTTTGAAATTCTTCGGGAACATTTTAATTGTAAGATTATTCAAGGTTATTCCAAGCTCATCACCACCCTTTATTCATCAAACATTCACATGTTTTTAACAAGCAGCTGAAGAAAGAAGGGTAGTGGAGAGAGGCATTCATGACAAGTGGAAGAGGCATATTTCCTGAAAAAAGCGGGGGGGGGGGGGGGTTTGTTTTACAGTTGACATTATCACTGGCCCCACCCTGATTTCCTTCATTCTTTCCTTTCTGATTTATGCTTCTCCACTCCATGCCCATTTCCTACACTCAATAGCTGTTCATATGGCAGAAGGGAAAGAGAGACTTAGTTCTCTTGTGGATAGTGGTCTCCAGAAAGTGATTCAAAGAAAGGTCTCGCGCTGTTGTTTATATTTGATCATCGGCAGTTCACGACAGCGTGTTTTTTAAATTTCAACGATTTTAACCATGAACAACCAGTGTATTATCCGCACTGGTGGATAGTCCGCAGCTTCAAAAATTCGCATTTTAAACACAGATAGTCCACGGACCATACACCCGAAATTACGGTAATTGAGTTTTCTTTTCTGTAAAAATAATTATTATAGATGCATTTAAATACTATTGCTTTTTTCTGTGAAACTTAGGTACCTTATACCTCCAAAATACCATTATGTCCTTTTCCATTATTCTAGGTGTAAGGTTCTATATGTACATATCTGTAAGAAAATTGCGAATGATCCAATAATTACATTCTGACTTCTATTTAACAAACTTTAATGTTGCTAATTACTCTATTTTGCAATTTGTCTTGAGGAACCAAGAACATTTTGCAAATTTCTTCATAAAATAACTTCCAAATAGTGAAGTGAATTTTCTATTTAACAAGCTTTTCTTTGAGATCCACTTTCCCTATGAAGATTTATTAGATTATATTTCCCACTTGAGAAGTGCTCTAAATATGGTTTCTTAAGCTAGCGAAGGATTTCCCTTTTTCTCAGAAGATAGATTATACGCACGTGAAGATTTCAACTTCCCTTTTTGCAGTTATTTGTTACATCTGTTCTATAGAGCAGGTTAGCTGAATAGGTAAAATATGTCTTCAACTCAAGATAAAATGTTCTTTTGTTGGCAGTTTAAGAGAATATATATTACACCCTACACGAGAAGATGTCTTGTGATGTTACAATTGGAAGATGTGTTATGCTGCAATTGGATTTCAGTACAGAGGAATGAATAATAACAAACAGTACAAAGCAAAAGTCAATGAAATTTGTGAAAAAAAAGTTGCTGTCAAAAACAAAGAAATTTGGTGTCAAACCTAAATTCCAGTACTACATTGTGCAAAACTTTTTGCAAGAATTTTTTAAAATTGTGCAGTCTCAGAAAAAAATGTGCCCATGTCCAGTATTAATTCCCAAAAAAATTGATGTTTTCAAAGGAAAATCAAAAAAACTCCTAAAAAATCCAAATTTGATGTCAAAGTAGTACTTAAAGTATCATCTTCATCGCCTTCAACCTCAGTCACACCTAAAAGCGTAATAATTGCTAGAACATATGACATTTTTCTGGAACAGACCTGCTCCTGCCCTCATCTCAGCATTACTATATTATTTTGGCAGAAAAAATACTGAAAAGAATGAAAGATATTTTGAAGTTATGAATTGTAAAGATTCTCCAATCATCGTAAATAAATGTGAAGTTTACATTTAACTTAATCAAATTGCAGAAAACTTAATCAAATTGCAGAAAAGTAAAAATCAAGCTTCAAAGTAATTACTTTGTAGGAAGGAAGGACAGTGGAGGAGGAAAAATATCCATCGTTTCATCGCAGATCTAAAGTAGAACATATATTATTCAAAAACCAGGAACTATTTATATTTGGTACATCTCCCTCTCATCTTTAAAATAAAAAAAAAATCAATTTAGTGTTAGTACTGAATTAAAAAAAAATGAAGCTAAAAGATTTTGAAAGAATTCATTAGTAATATTTCAGTAATTATGCAATCTTTGCACATTTACTGAAATTATTTATTACTATATAGTAATAAATTAAAATTTTATCATATATTAAAATTATATTAAAACCAGTAATATTTTAAAATTGTGTATTTTTTCATAAAATTTTACCTCTGTTTCAGAGAATGAAA
Organism: Parasteatoda tepidariorum; assembly: GCF_043381705.1. NCBI lineage: Eukaryota > Metazoa > Arthropoda > Arachnida > Araneae > Theridiidae > Parasteatoda > Parasteatoda tepidariorum. Next base: position 91,310,480 of record NC_092211.1, on the reverse strand, counting down.
ATATTGTACAAAAAATTTGCAAGCAATATTTCATTCAATGCACAACTTTTGAGAAAAAATTTATTTTTATCAGAACACTTTTGAAAATTGGCTTAGTTTTCAATTTTTTTTTTTTTTAAACATTTTAAATTTTCAAGGTTTTTGTGGGAAATAAATAACAATAGAACTTAAAACTCAGGAGTGATATACTAGTCCACAACTTTTGGCTGCTTTTTAATTATCTGAAACTTTTTTTTTTTGCTCCACTCTAATCAATATAGATCCTTGACTTTTTCTGAAACAAAAGAGTGCCTATGATTTCTTTAAAATATCTTTCTTTTTTCTGACTATTATTAAATGCATGTAAAAAAAGTTTCTCTAATTTAGATATTTAGAAGCTCATATACCCTGTCCAGGTGGAGATGCTGCTTGGAATCACACATATACTGAAAAAACAGAAACATATTGTAAGGATCAACTTGACTATTGTGAATCCATAAAACATATGAATAGTAAGTGTCTTTAAAAATGTCTGATTATGCCCTCTCTTTTTTTATTTTTGTTTAATTGTGCCATATTTAAGTTCCTTCAGAACTAGGTTAAAGAAGGAAAAAAAAGTAGCAATAAAGACCTACCCTCATGTGAAGAAAAGTAAAGACTTCTAAAGCTTTACAGTTGGACCTCTATTTAACAAAGTCGCTAAATCACGATAAAAAGTTAGTTATATGAAAAATTCGTTAAATAGAAAATCACTATTTGAAATACTTAAACAAAACAAAACAGGTTTTTAATTCATAAACACTAGGCATAATTAAAATAGCAGATACACCTTTATCTTGTAAACTAGTATCTACTATCAAATTGTTTCAAATGATTTTAACATATCATCGTTTGGTGATTTCTTCAACTTCTTAGTCTTCCTTACAATTTATTGCTGCATTGTATTTTTTCACACTGTTGAAAATATTCGATTCAGTTAATGTTTCTGTGGTTGCAGCTTCAGAATCAATAAAAAGAAAATCATTTATCCTTAAATCATTGTTAGTTTCGTGGTTCTCTCAAAGCTGTACCCACATTTTTTTAAGTTCTTCTAAAGAAATGTCATCCTTGTCCTCCGCGCTGACTAAGAATCCAGCTTTAGAAATTTCTATTATGCTTTCTTATAGAATGATTTTTGGCATGGATTCCTGTATGAAATGTTCTGAAATATTTTAGGAAATAGGGAAAGTGGATTTTAAAGAAAAGCTCATTAAGTGGAAAATTCATTTTTCTATTTCGAAGTTATTTTACGAAGAAATTTCCAAAATGTTCTTGGTTCCTCGAAAAAAATCTCAAGATGGAATTTTGTTAAATATAAGTTCGACTGTATTTCTCCATGATATGTCTCCTCTCTTGGATCACTAGTTTTTTCTACATTGGAAAAATCTGCCTTGGGAGAAATGGGTCTCTTTTTACCCAAAATGGAAGATATGAAATAAATTCTTCATATCTTCAAATGGAAATATTAAAACAATTTTTTAAATAGTTTATAAATACAGCCTAGATTAAGTAGTCATGGTATTAAATTTGAAGCTATTTCATGCATCATTTCTTTATTATGTGGAAACTAAAAAGCAGAAATTGAGATGAAAAAAAAGTTAATGATTTCCTTAAGAAATTAAAATTACCTTCAGTATTTTTCGCAATTGAGTACAATAAAACCTACCCAAAGCCATTACTTTTTTAATAACCCTTAAAGGTGCTTTTTTTATTGGGTGTTTTTAAAAAGTGCTTTGTTTCCCCTTTTCGAAAATGAAATTTTTTTTACTTTCCATGTCGATTTTCACCATGTGCAAAGTGTGGTTTTCATATTGTTCGATTCAAAATTTTCACAAATCATTCAAACACAATGCATTCCTTTGCTCCGTAGCGTATGAAAGCGCCAATCATTTTGTTTGATGAAATGCTTGCAGGTCCGCATGTGCGCATACTGAACTGGATTCAGTGAGAATTCTTGCACTATCTAGTGCAACTCTGCTGCATTTTGAAAGAGATTCTCAATTTCAGGTTTCATTTTCTTCCCTCTGAAATCGAACCGAATAAATCGCTCTATCTTCTTATGGTGGCTAATTCAATCAAGAAAAAGAGTTCTTTATGAAAAACTAGTTATTTTATCATGATCATTTAAAATCTTTGAAAATTATTTTGCATTTTGTTAATGTATATAATGCTTAAAAATATTTTTTAAGTGCTTATTTATTGTTGAAAGATTTGGCTATGCACCCTGCAAAATCAATGGTTATATTTATTTTATAGTTTTCTGTGGAACTGGTTTAAATGCCAAATGTCTTCGCCTGGGACCTGGATCTGCTAAATGTGACTGCCAACCTGGATATTTTGGTTACAAATGTCTCCAGCAGGTATGAAATGTGAAATTGCATCTGTGGTGTAACTACCACCATGATTATTAAACATAAAATCACTAGTATGAAAGACGTGTTAACTTGAATCTATCTTGCGTTATCTTTAGATAGATGAAGGTTGGCATTGTCGATAACTGCTCGCCTCACAGCATCCATGAAAGAAACATTAAACTGAAAAGAAACTTCTCTGTCATTGTGGATTTTTCCCAAAGTTCATCCCAAGTTATAAATTCCATGTTAAAAATCGCTGTACTGAACCTTATTATGTGTAACAGAATTCCCATAGTACTTGAAAGTCCTTGAATTTCATTTAAAAAAAATCAGGGCCCCAAAAAGTTCTTGAATTATGTGATGGGGTCTTTAAATAGTTTTTGTTTTTCTCGGAGTAATTTTCAAAAATAATAATATTTTCTACGAAAAAAGCATTTAAAAGAAGGAATCTTCAAGCAAAATGATAAAAATTTGATCAGTCCTCTCTCTTTTCGCAGTTTTCTTTATTGAAGAATAGAAGGTCAGCTTAGTATCACCTAATTTTCTAGTCTGATCTAAATTTAGAAAAGACCCTTATCCTTTTTTACCCCTCTCCTGTGATTGGATTACAAAATACCACTAGGGTGTGGGAAAACCAACAGGGAAAGGAAAACATTAAACGAAACCATGTCTAGTATTAGCCTTGTTTTAACCACATGCCGCATGCACTCATTTTAAAACGTGCGATTTTTGAAACTTTTTATTTTATTTGCTAATGTGTGAAAATAAAAGTTTCATTTCAATTCGTAGAGCTTCTGATATTCAAATTCTACCTAAATAATACCCATAATCTGATATTTTCTCCTTTTCCAATCATTAAAATCTAGTAAATTTTGATATATGCAATTTATAATGCTATCAAATATGAGGTGGTAAAGAAATTTTGTATTAACGCAATTTTCAAAAAGCTCCAATGAGTAAATTCTTGAAGGTGAAATGGGAATACATCATTTTCCCCTCCTAAGTAGGTCCTTGAAAAATTTGAATTTAGGTCCTTGGAATTTTTTTGAAAATTGAGTAGGAACCCTGTCTGCAAATCCTCAGATAATATTCATATTAAGTTGCAAAAATAGACTACACACAGATAAATATTTCATTCATTTTGTTATAAGATCAAATGCAAATATTCAATTTTTATGTATAATATTTTTATTGGTTACTGTATTTTTCAAACTCTTGGAGCCCTGTATATATGTATAAACACACACATATATATTTTGTCGTACCTAACACAGGGGTTCGTTTTAATTGAAGATGAATGAAACAGTCCTTAAGTCTTCAAAAATTTATAAGCAGAATCTTCCAGAAAATACAGCTATTTTTAGAACTCAATCACAGCTTAGAGAACAGCATAATACAGCAAAACACAGGCTTCAAAGCCTCAGACGGTTCATTGAATTCACTAGAGACTTGCAGGTTAGAACACTATTGCAGTCATAAGCAGACTAATACTCTACTCTGAGAGGCACACTTAGATTTATCTAGGATCGGCGTCAAAACCCCGGAATTTTCGATACAATTCTGAACGATTCTCGTATAACTCTAAATATTGGTCCTATCGTTTTGATACTTGAAGTTTCCAGAATAATCATTTTGTGGTCAAGATTATCCCCGAGAAATCTTCCATAAGAAATACGTTAGGCGTTATTTTCCTTCTACATTATGTTACAATTCTGTACCTTTCTTGGAAATTTCCTAATTAAACTCCTTATTTAGGGCCCGCCTGAGATATATTTTGCCTCATCACAAAAGAATATTTACGAAACTATCTAAATATATTACTTACAAATTTGTAACTATGTATATATATAACACAATAAAGACAAAAAGGATAAAAAAGAGAGTGAGATTGACAAAGAAAAATAAGTGCTTTTTATTGTTTATAAGCTACAATTATATAGAACTTAAAAAATGAATTCTAAATATAGAAAAAAGATGTCAAGATTTTTTTTAAAGGAGAAGAAAAAATATTCAAAAATCTAAAAAAAAAAACAACAGTAAACAAAATAAGGAAAAGATGCAATCTTGTCATCAGTTCACACGATTATATTAAAAAAAGGTGCATTTTAATATTGTATTAATATGGCTTTTTTTTTTTTTTTTTTTNTTTTTTTTTTTTTTTTTTTGTAATCATGTGGTCTGATGATGAGATTATATCTTTTCCTTATTTTGTTTTCTGTTTTATTTATTTTAAATTTTTGCATGTACAGTGAAACCTCCTGTTATGGACACTCCTGCAAAACGGACGCCTCTCAATACGGACATATTTTTAATTCCCCGGGAATCTTCTAAGAATAAACCATTACGTACATTCTCCGCAAAGCGGACACTTCCGTAACCGGACGCGGGCAGTCATTTTGGTCCTGAAACGTTGTTTTTTATCTCTACAAACCGGACACTACTTTTTCCAAATAAATTGCAAGCTAAAAAAATGCAACTTTTCACTATTTTTAAAGCATGTAAATAAAACTTTTTGCCTTATCCATAACTAAAAATATTGTTAAGCTATTTCACCACCGAAAAATCAATCTTTCTCCTGTCATCTTGTCTTATCTTTGTAAAGAAAGGAGAGAAAATGGTACTGCACTCCTGAAATAATTCTGACATCGGCATCTTTTGATCTTTTCATCTGGACCACACGGGTTATGCGACCCCTCAAGTTGAAATGACTTCTCTCAATGCTTCTTCCCCATTGAAAATTTCTTTAATTTTCTTATCAATTTGAAGACTGTATTTAACACAACTGGGGTAAAAAAAAAAGAGAACAGAAGTATAATCTTTGAGGTGTTTATATAAATGAAACATTTATTCAGACACTTGATAGCTGATCAATTGTGAATAATCATCTCCATAGGTCCTCATGACTTACAGGTATGCATTACTTTTTTTTTCTGTGAATCATGGGAGGTTTATTTTCCAAAAAGGTATTAACCATGTTCCCTATCAAATGATAAGTAGGTGTAAGGGGATGTGAACCTAATAATTGAAACGGACTGAGGACAGTACGCTCCTATTTGGTATCATATGTCTAACTTGAGTATCTATGCTAATAGGAAAATTATATTTATTTATCTGTAGCTGCATCCAGAATTATGTATTTATATCAAACTTCTTTATATATTCTTTTTTATCTTTTTTATTGTTTAAATCAATATTCTTGTAGATATTTACAGTATCCTTGTAGATATTATTTAATTATTTCTACATCTTTGAGAATATTCTAAAAAAAATTTAGGGTGTTAAATTTCGTAATTAGGGTACCCTTCCCGTAAACGGACAACTCTCATAAACGGACAAATTCTTTGGTCCCATGAATGTCCGCTTAACGGAGGTTTCACTGTATATATTTTTTTTTAATTAATATTTTTACTTCTTTTTTAAAAACAATCTTTACATCTTTTCGATGTTTTCTCCATATTTTTAACTTACATAATTTCAAAGTATGATGAAAGAATAATTTTTATGAAAACTTTACTCGATTAACTGGGAGCAGCCCTGAATTTGTATTATCCGGATATACATACAATTTGGAGGAAGGAAAAAAACTTGCATTTGTAATGAATAAGAGAAGAGTGTATTAACACATTCGCTGCCACTAAAAATGATATTTCCATCCGCAGAAGCCGGATTACAAAACTACGGTTTTAATGTTCCTTACATTTTAGTAGGAAAACTAGAAAAACGAAGAAACATATTATTTTCCTGTTTAGAGAGCGTTTTTTCACGACGCTCTGGAGGCGTCAGTGGCACACAGACTCAACCTGTCTTCATGAGTGCCACTGACGCTCCAGCACGTCTGATCAATATTCTTAGAAATTACTGGCATATTTCATTAAATAGCAGCTTAAAAGGAATAAAAAAAATACCATTCAAGTATATTTTGTACCATTTATGAAACAATACTGAGAATATTTACAAATAATAAGCACAATATACAGATATTGGCAGTCAAGCACATAAAAAAATTCAAACAAAAGTTTTGAAAACCAACCACAAGAAATAAAAAAATAATGCTTCACTAACGTGCCGAAACAACCTCTCCGTTCAACTCCCAAAGCCACACTAATCACAGAGCATATAACTTATTATAGCTTGGCATGCCGACGGCGCTAGCGCGTCGTCGGCATGCCAGGAGGTGTCGCGCTACTGCGTCGGTGGCAGCGAACCTGTTAAAGAGTAAACATATAACAAATAATAGACCCTGCTGCCAAATTATCAAATGTACTATTCAAGCTTGCTTGTATACTATTGTGTTAGCCTTGTTGCTACTGTGTGTATATGAATTTGTCAAAAAAAATTTCTATCATATTCACAGCTCAATTTATCTGCTTACCTTTTATATATATTAAGTATATATATTATAAGTATATATATATATATTATATATTAAGTATATATATTAATTACTAGGCTCTTTAATTAAACTCCAGTTTTATGGCACTTTAATTAATTAACGAAACTTCTCTCCTTTAAGCTGAGATTTGTTATCAGAAGAGTTTTGTTTTAAGCTTTGGAAACTTCATGAGGTGAATTCACCCAGTGTTCCATGAACCAATGGGCGGCAACCACTAACAGCGTAATTTCAAAAGCTAGGCTGATGAAAAAAAATTTTCTTATTGGACTTTCAGCTACAACAACATCTTTTGCAGTCGCCGGGATGGCCTGATTGGTTGGGCTATAGGCCCATGTTCGAGAGGTCATGTATTCGATCTTCACCGGCCGAAGACTCCCTGTGTAGTAAATGGTGACTGATGCACGTTAAATCTGTTAGGGTCACAAAGTCCTCCAAGTTCCCATCACAAATCAGTAACTCTGGGGGTACTGATCCAGGAACTCCCTTGCCTTCTGGATTGGGATCAAAATTACAAGGATGCAGAGTTGCACATAGGTAGTCGTAAACCCAGAATTTGGTAGGCTGTTCAACAGTGGTTATAAAAATAATATAAAAATTTTTTTAAAAACTATGTTTTGCGAGATGTGATAGCTCAGGGGATAGATTGTTTGCCTTCCAATGAGGTGAACCCGATTTGAATCCCGGTGATGGCTGGTCGATACGAGTTCCAGCACCCGGCTTGCACCGACCACAATGCTGATTGTTTATTTGTATCTCGACCTGCCTTATTTAAGGGCATACGAGAGTAGATACATAAAACATCAGAAATTATATCAACAACAGTATAAAAAGACACAAGCGACCAACAGTTAAAAACATGACTCTAAATCCAGCCAACACAGGGAAAATCACAAAGATCATAATTAAAAGAGTAAAAACAATATATACATAAAAATGAATAAAACACCCATATCGTGCTTGGTAAAAGCAACGCATAAAAGTAAAAGATTACATAAGGAACAAAATGGAATAAAATTTACAGTTAAAACGTGTCCCAAAACCATGTCAAACATGGATAAAACCGATCATATAAAAGGAATAAGTAAAGTAAAATATTACATTAAGAACAAATTGGAAAGAAAAACTAGCAGTTAAAAACATGACTCATAACCAAGTCACACATGGATAAAACCAATCAAATTAACAATAAAAGTACATAAAAAGTGTAGTAAAAGCTTGAGACACCCAATTTGGAGTGCGGGGGTTTCGATTCCTTAAGTGTCATCACCCAAAATATCTTCAAGTGTCTTTTTTATGATACATTTAATAATACCCCTGCAAGTCGAATTAGCAAAACATTGAATTTGATTAAAATTTGTTAAATGTTCTCCACGGAGCGTTCGGAAGCGTGGACAGTATAAAATTAAATGATCAATGCTTTGTATTTCTCCACAATAATTGCAATCAAGGGCTCTATTAAAAAATCTATTTTAACCACAATGCTGATGTAAAATATCCTCAGTAGTAGACGGTTCATGTGTTAGAGTCCTCTTGCCATTACTGTGGGAGATTTTCAGGAATTTCCTCTCCATGTAATGCAAATGCAGGTTACTTCCATCAGAAAGTCCTCAGCGAAGGCAAATTTCTTGCAATACTTGATCCAGGAGTTCCCTTTTCTTCTGGGTTGGATTCAAAATCACAAGGATACGAAATTGAACTTGTAAGTCGTGAACCTAAAAATTGGCCTAGCAAACCTTTTTGCTGGCATGTTAAAGGTATTTAATTAAGAAGTTTTCAATAATAAACGTAAGTAACTATAATTGAACTATTTATCATTTTAGTCTGAATCAATATTACTATTCAATTCTTTTTCAAATTAAATAATTTAGTTTTATCTAGGTAGCCTAAAATCAGTTTTAATTTATTTTTTCCCCCTTATGTTGTACCTTCAATCTGAATCTATGCAGTCAAAATGTCAATAATTAAATACAACATATGCAATTGCTATTCATATATTTCTTTTTTTTTATTATTATTAAATCCAAACATGATATTAATTTTTATTGTATTTTCAAGAACGTTGAACAATTTTAATCTTTTACTTTTTGCCATTATCAATGATGGTTTAACAATACGTTAATTAATATGCTATATCAGAGATAGTTTAAAATTTATAATAATTTTTTTTTTATAAATTTTAAAAAGTCTATACTTTTTGGATTTAAGAAAGATCCTTTTATAAAAGTAGGTTAACGAAATGTGTTGTTGGTTTAGACAATACAGCTATTTCTTTCTTTCAAGGAATCAGTGGTTTCTAATGAGTCTGCTTTTTGTTTTGTTTTATTAAAATATATATATATATGAGAAGAACAAGTAGAAATCTTTTTGCTACATTAATAATAAATCAAAGTGCTCCCCCAAGTGAAAATTCTTGATGATCCTATCAAATCATTTTGATAGTTCATGTTGGTTTCGGTGCGATTCATGATGGTCCAACGTGATTTGATGGTCACCGTCATCCAACATTTTCCCGTTTTTGGTATTCCAGCAAACTTCCTTCATTCCATGGTGGAAAATGCTCCTTTAATACTATATGTTTAACCATCAAGAGAAGCTTGATTCTCATGCAGCAATAAAATCCATGATGGTTCCAACTATTCTTGTTGGTTCTCAGGAATATACCATCAAGACAATTAGTTTGCTTTTCTATGTTGGCCCATCAAAAGTCAATCCGAATTTATACGTAGGCATGATGGGAGTTCATGATGATTCCAACATTTGATTTCTAAGAAACTATGATGGAAACTTCTGATGGTTTAACATGAACAAATCATCAAAACAAGTTGCTATTCTTATGTTGGACCATCATAAATCAGTCCGAATTCCTACATTGGGGTGATGATTACTTATTTTTGTTACCATCAAAAATATAATGGTTCATGATGGAATTATTAAAGTTTACCATCAAGATTATGTTGGTCCATCAATGGAAAGTCATCAAAAGTTTTAACATGGACTTCCAATAATGAATAACGTATCTTTGTGTCCTTTTGAATATCTTATTTTTATTTATTTTTGCAATTTTTTAAAGCAGTGAAATAGAGAAGTATTTGAGAAAACCTTTATACAAAACTATAAATCTTAAAGTTTTGCAAAATTTTTATTTTTGTTCTCTTAAAAATGGGGTTGGGGCAACCAGCAACTCTTAAATAATTAATATTCACTCCCAACCTTCCAGTTAAAAATTGATATAAAAATTTAAATCTTGTTCTTTTTATAGAAATATATTTTAAAAAAATTTTTTAACCAAAGCATTTTAAAAAAAAGTTTATTAACATACCAGTATTTTATATGCAAGTACACCTTGCAATCTAACAAAAAATAACGTGCACAGATTTGCAACAAACAAAAAAAATTTTCTTACTTTGTAAGTATGTATAATTTATTTTATTTTATAACCGTCGTTGAACAGCCGACCCAATTTTTTTGGGTTTACGACTACTAATGTTCAACTCCGTAGCCTTGTAATTTTGAACCCAATCCAGAAGACAAGGGTACTCCTGGATCAAGCATTGGGTAAAATTTGCCTCTGTGGAGGACTTTTTGATGAAACTAACCCGTATTTGCGTTACATGGAGAGGAAGACCACGAGAACCTCCCATGGTTAGCCTGACGGCAAAGGGACTCTAACCCATGATCCGTCTACCACTGAGGATATTTCAAGTCAGCACTGTGGTTGGTGCAAGCCGGATACGGAATTCGTATTAGTGTGCCACCTATTAGTGTGCACAACGTTGGGGCCCTTATTTAAAAAAAGAAAATACTCGTAATTGCTGTATGTTATTTAATCGTTGTCTATTTTTTCTAGGGCATATTTCCAAGCACTGTGTTTGTCAGTAGTCTTGTCATACCTACAATTGTTTTAAGTGTCACATTATGGTTTATACAAGGAAGAGATCCATATAGAATGCGTTCTACAATTGTAAATTAATTATCATAATTCAATTATGCATTGTAATTAAAAGATATTTTTTAATTGTGAATTGAAAAGGTGTTTTGATTTGGTGACTTAGAACATACGGACTTAATTATTTGTTTAACACAATATATTTCATTTCATTTACAGGTAAAACAATTTATGATCCTTACTACCTTACTAACCTTAATGTACAGAGCGCAAAATGAAAACGACATCACATTAAATAACTTTTGTCCTAGTAGGGTAAACTAACATGAGAAGGAACACTTAAGCTTCGCTTGCCTTTTAAAAAATCATATCAATTTCAAAATTCGTAATTTTAGTTAAATGACAGCGTCGACATATTTGTTACTAATTGCAAATTATGTAAAAAAAATTGTAGAGAACTTACATAATATTGTTTTAAAGTTTTGGAGGTTCAAATAACAAGTAGTAAGAAGACCAAGTGAAGGAACAGCTCTTACCAGTGAATGAACACCCAGTAAAGGAACACTTAATTTTGGTTATTTTTTAACCCTTTCGCGCCGACTGTCACAAATACGTGCCAGCATGAAACCGTATCAATCAGGGTAAAAAGATAAAAGTGGTTATCAAAGTATTTCTTTAGCAGTTTATTTGTGGGCGGTGTTATAATTGTTTGATTTATTTAATTCACCATTACTTTGTTCAAAATAAAACTGTTTAGTTATACTTTGAATTAACATTGATTATATATATGATTAAACTAACAATAATTAAAGTAAAAGCAAAGTAAGTCTGTCAAATTAGCAACGACTGCATTTAAGTTACCGTTTTTTATTTAATTACATCTTCATTCTGGTTTTGTACGAATGCTTTTCTGAATCACCCGTCCCCAAAAGGTAAATGCTCTTTATAAATTTATAAGCCATGCAAATATTTAAAAACAAGCCTATTCTTGAAATTATAACATATAAATACTTGGAAAATGTATTTTTTTTTTTTTTTGTAATCATGAATTGAAAATTAAAGTGTCAACATATTACACATACTGTTCATTCACTGGGAAATCTATGCCTAGTAAAGGAACATGCCTGTTCCCTCACTGGTCAGAAGTTGTTTTTCGTATTTTTAACATACTTTTGATGCGGAACATCACTAAAGGTACAAGAAAATTAAAGTTTATCTTTAATTTTCATTAACTTAGAAAAAAACCCAGTAAAGGAACATTTGTTCCTTCACTGGTTTTTCATCGTTTGGTGATCCAGTGAATAAACACCCCCTTATCTCAGTACCCCCTTATCTTATTATGCAATGATGCTTAAAAAAATAAAACGTAATTTCAAAAACTATATTTTGAATTCTCTTTTACATAGAGAGAAAATTAAAACTGTTGCATGCAATTAATTCCACTTCAAACATATAAATACAAACACTCACCTTATAATTTTTTCAAAGAAACAAGGTGTTGCAGAGATAATAACAAATTCGAAAAATTTTACAGAGAAGTCTATTTGACCAGGTAATCCAAAGCATTGCTAGATGACTTCCTATTGTTTAGCAGTAAGCTATTATTACCAATCAATCGAAAGAAAAACTTTCAAATTCTTATTTTTAATCAATATATATGAAATGTTCCTTCACTGGTTGGATTACCCTATTCGGAATTTCGCGAACCGATCATAATTGTTCAAAAAGGGGCGTCTTCAATTATCTGAAAAATTATTTGGTGAAAACTATTAATTAAATTGCAATATACAAAAACATAATTCATGTAAGGGCGTCGTTGGTGGTGAGGGGGGCGGGTGTATTCCCCCAACTAGGACTGGGCTATAAATCGATATATCGCGACATATCGATTTAACGCCTATATCGGCTAACCGATACAGCAACTTTCATTCCAAGCGATGCATCAGAAATCTGATTTAAGCGTCGAGTGAAGAAGACGATATAACGATATAGCGATACACGCAAGGACTTTCTCTTACGTTCCGATGCCAACTCGCGCTGTGGAAGACGATATTGTTTCGTTATGTTGAGACGGCCTTGACTGATGAGCGGTAGAATCAGAATCACTTTTGAGACCTTATATCGTTATATCACATGTTCGTTTTCGCACCTTCGCGATTTGAAATCGTTTCTTGTAGATTATTTTCAATGGGATTAACTTCGTGATCGCCGTCGTAACCTTGTTCTGAACGCAATCTATTATTGAAAAGAATTTATAAAGAAAAGTTTCTTCATTAATTA